>NC_056741.1:1342801547-1342821547 GCF_019279795.1 Protopterus annectens | reverse complement strand
CAGGCAGAAGTGTTGATGATGAATGTTTCTAGGTCCAAGACAGGATACAAAATGCATACAGTCTCTCTCTGAGAGATTTCTTAAATTACGATCAAACATTACTGCTGGGTCAGCTTGGATGACATCACTCTTTGTCACCTGCCTTCAGGTCCCAGGCTAACAGATGCTAACAGAATTTTAACATCTCTGTGTGAGAAGTACATATCTCTCAGAAGTTTGTAGAACTTGGAAGTCGTAAAACAATAAAACACTTTTACCTTTGAAACCTAGTAATTATTCCTGTTTCAAGACAATACAATAACCCTCTAGCTCTAGACATTGTGTCTGCTTCACTGAAACCGAGAGATAACACAGTCATAAAACAATTTAAACTTATTTTCTTGAAGTTTGTAAGTTAACTCTCTATGTTCCAGCTTCTACCACTAAAACATATATTTGCACAGGTATATAGTTTATATACATCTCTGTTATTTTCCAGTAGGGTACACTGTGGACACATCCTTGAAGCTCAGTACTGTATAAACCCTTTTCAACACACACCTCTACACCAGTATTTTAGTATACACATAATATATAGTTATCTTATATTTGTAAGGCAAGCATATAAATCATGTTGATATTCACAAATAACATATGATTATTTACAAAATTCCAGATAGCTGGGATGGCAGTGTCACAATGACATCCAGTAATTTTGCTTGGTTTAGTGTTCTGTCATGTTGTTCTTGGCAGAGATGATAGTGAATACTGTTATTTTTACAGATATATGCTTTTGGGTAAAGAACAGTAATTTGTTTTTTTTTTCAGGGTTTAGTAGTAGTTGTGAATTATTTAGGCATGTTTTGATCGATAAGAAGAACTGTTGTGTAAGGTCATAGAATACAAAGAGAGATATGGCCAAACAGATTACTATCAAGTCATCTGTATACTGAACTTGGGTAGCATCTTTTGTAGCAGTGGAGAGGTCAGTGATGAATATGTTGAAAAGTATGGGGCTTAGTACAGATCCCTGTGGGACACCAATAGTTGCAGACAAGAAGGATGAGAAATAATTTTTCGATTTCACTGCTTGTACTCTGTTTAAAGGTAGCTATGGAACCCCTGCAGTGAAGTGTTGGTAAGCCCTACCTGTGTCCCTCATTGACAGGGGCATCAGGTGCTGACTGAGGTTTCTTTTTTGGAGATAAACTCTTGGCTAGTCTTGCAAGGGCCCCAGGGCCATTAGCCTAGTAACCTCCTATGATCCTATGATCCAATGATCCTAAAGAGTAGAGCTTATGTAAGAGTTTCTGGTGGTAGACAGTATAAAAAGCTCTTGATAAATTTATGAAGTTAGAAGAGACTAGACTTCAAGTATTTCCATGGTTGTTGACAGTATTAACAAAATTCAGCAAAACAGTAGTTGTGTTGTGAGCAAGGCAAAAGCCATGCTGGGTTGAAGATGGAATTTGTTTCTCTATTAGATAGCTGAGAATTTGTGTATGAATACATTTTTCTAATATTTTTGATAGTGGCAATAAGCGGAAATTAGCCTATAGCATGAAAGAGCTGTATTAATTCTACCCTTATACAATGAAATAAAGGATATATTTACCTATAGTGAAGGGACTTTATTTTCAGATATGGATCAATTTATCAGAACTAAAACTGGATATGCAATAGCCTGAGCCACTGTTATAAGAAATTTGTTAGGCAGATTGTCAGGGAAAGTTCTAGTAGGCTATAATTTTTGACGTATTTTTTGATGGTACTGTGGGAACTGGTTGAAGAAGAACTGTTGAAGGAGATTATCTGATTGAGTAAGAACATCAAGAGCTTTGTCAATCATCTGGTTGGCTAATGTCTCTACTGTTTGTATAAAGTGAGTATTGAATTGGTTGACTACAGTATCATTTTGTTTCAGTGTGTATGATGCTGGCTGTGTATCTTGTCCTGGATTTAACAATTTATTGATTGAGGCCCAGAACAGTCTTGAATTATTTGTGTGTATGTTTAGACTGGTTTAGTAATAGGCTTTCTTGTCTTTTGTGCTAAATTGTTTTTTTTTTTAGGTTTCTTAGTTGTTTATATGCTAGTAAAATGGGAGCTATTTTAATTTTTGTCCAGACTTTCCATGTTTTGTGTCTTTGTTTCAAGAGTTGTTTAGTTCTCAAGGATGGACATGGGGCAGGGCTGGCTTTAACTGTTTTTATTCTGAGGGGAATAGTATATTTAGAACAACTAGGAAGATTTTATTGAACTCAGAGACAGCATCATCTATGGGGAGAGTCTTTAGTGACTCCCAGTTAAGGAGATGTAATGTATTAAAAAGTGTCTTCATGAAAAGTAGCAAGTTTTCTCACTAGCCTGTAATGATGTGTTTTGGGGCTGTTGCTTTGGTACCCTATATTGTACACTGTTAAGTGATCACTTAGGTTCTCTAAAAGAGTTTCATGGGATGATATTTTATTTTATTTGGAGAGGATGTTAGCATCCAGTAGAGGGTTGATTGGCTGTGGCTGTGTTATATCTAGTTAGTGAGGTTATGTATATTATTGATTGGATTTTCAGACTGTATGATTTGCCAGTCTATATTCACATTACCCTATATTATGGGTTAATGAAGAATTTTTGAGGAGATCCAGCAGAAAATATTTTCCAGTGTTTTAGCATTGTTATCTGGGGCTATGTATATGCATATATACCCAGGATTGTGATTGTCTTGTGAGTGTTTGAGAAAGCTGGCAGGATGTGGTGGAAAAGAAGGATATCTAGTATATTTCTGTAGAAAATAGTGACACTACCAGTTTTTTTGGACTGATCTGTCTAGTCTGACAGTATCATAATCTGATGAGGCAATTTGTTTGTTTTTTGTTTCCTGGCAGCTAAGATGTCTGGAGAGTGCACTGCTATCCATGCTTGCACTTCAGGGAGTTTGTTATAACTACTTTGTAAGTTGGTATGGCTTGTATGAAGACCAGGATGGGACTATGGGTAAGGTGGTAGTGATAAAGGGGCATGGGGATGTGCTGTCTGGTGCTTGAATATGCTGAGTTGGGCCTGGTTTGGGTAGATGTCACCACTTAGTTTATGGCTAAGGAGGTATGATGGTACAGGTAGAGGCATTTATGCTTGCTTTTATGTTTGCACCCAGTTTGTTTGTGAATTGCTCTTGCTTCAGATAATTGTGCTTGAGCAGTAGGATATATGAATCCTGACAAAGGTAGCATGTGACTGGGAGGTGAGGTTCAGAAGTATTTTGCTAGGAGGACACAGTATTAGAGTTTTGTTGGAATAGTGAGGGTAATGGATGTTGGCAGGATATTAAGTAGAGAAGAGGTACTAGTATGAGGAAATGTAGGAGAAACGTTTCTGAAATGTAAGAGATAATAAGTTTCAAATACAGAGGATGAGGCTGTAGGTAAGTGGAAGTAGGAAGGGATTATTTGGGAAAAGTAGAACTTGAAATGTAGAATAATCAATTGTTGTGTTTAGTCTGTAGGCTTATAGGTGCTTTTGAGATGTGTGGGTGTTTAATGGTATAGGTGTGGGGAATATTGATATGGTTGGGGATGACTTTATGTGATGAGGAGTCTGTTAACACTGTAGAATAGGTATGGTAAGAAAGAGTAGTAAGCAAACATACTCGATTGTGTATGGATGTAGAGAGATTGAGGTAGAGGAGTATAAGCAGTACAGAGAGATAAGGGGAATGCTGAGCGATATTATAGAGGAAGAGATGACAGAAAAAAATATTAATCTGTTTGTAGTATATGAGAAAAGATCCCTGGGATGAATGGAAAAGGAAGTTTTGCCCATAAATGGCTTAGAGGTACTGTTGTGGAGGGATTTGCGTAGGAGAGGATATATTGCAAAGTAGTATGGGAGGGACAGTGGCTGCTGGGAATGAAGTTAAATGCTAGATGGAGGTAGGGAACTGATAAAAAAAAAAAAAAAAACAAGAGTGTTTCATTGATGGTAGTGAATTTTTTTTGGGGGGAGATACAGGGAGTGGATGTTATGAGTGATATGTGTATGTGAGAAGTATAATAGTAGAGTAAGGTGGGGGTAGGTGGAAATTTGAGGTAGGGTAGGGAAGTGAAGCAAAGCCAAACATAGTGGGCTTCTCACGTTCAGACCATTTATTACAGTGAGTAATCAGTTTATAGCTGGTGCTCAACAATTAGCAAAGAAACAGAAAGTAGAACAAGTTTTCTTTCCTTTACTGAATGCAGACAAGAAGCTAAGGATGCAATGTTATTGGCTTACAAAGTGTAATCTAATGGACAATGGACAAGTGAAAGGACAGTGGCCAATTTGGTAAATGATCCTTAGAGTATAAGGACTTCTCCTTTGGGAATAATGGCACAACAACTTTCCAGCAAAGGGCAAACATGTAATTGATTAGTTAGACAATATACAGTAAGGTTATTCATGTTAAACGTGCTTATATTGCACAGTGACAATATCCTCAGTGAAAACTTTCACAGATATATGCCTTGTGGTAGAGCTACACTATTTAAGGTACAGGGACCAATGTAATGTTCACAGGCTATTGCACAATGACAATATTCTCAGAGAAAACTTTCACAGTGGTGCACCTTGTGGCAGAGCTCCTGCAATTTAAGGGACAGGGACTGCTATAATGTCCACAGGAAATTGCACAATTACAGTATTCACAGTGAAAACTTTTACAAAGGTATGTCTTGTGGAAGAGCTCCTAATATTAAAGTTACTAGGACCAATATAATGTCCACAGGCAATTGCACAATGACAATATACTCAGTGAAAACTTTCACAGAGGTGTGCCTTGTGGCAGTGCTCCTGCTATTTAAGGGATAGGGACTGATATAATGTCCACAGGCAATTGCACAATTATGATATTCACAATGAAAACCTTCACAGAGGTGTGTCTTGTTGCAGAGCTCCTGCTATTTAAGGGACAGGGACTAATGTAATGTCTACAGGCTATTGCACAATGACAATATTTTCAGTGAGAACATTCACAGTGGTGTTCTTTGTCGCACAAGTACTGCTATTTAAGGGAGAGGGAATGATGTAATGTCTACAGGCACTGTGAAGGGCGATGGTGACCAAGTGGTTGTGAAGACCTAAGTGTGTGTCTGATGTGAGTGCTTGCTTCTCATATAAGTAGGAAGAAAGGGTCTCCTCAAACATCTTTATGTGATTCCCTATTTTAATTTGTATGTGTTCTCTTGACTGGGTTGATTTTGATGAGTAAGCACTACTGAGGAGCTGGTCACATTGCCCGGTGGCAGGGAATGATGCATGTGCCTCTCCTGGGAGGGAGGCAGGATGCTCATCGATGATGCCCCCCCCCAAGGGAAGGCATAGACCAAAGAGATGAGTTGCCTTGGACATGGTCAATAAGAGTGGATGGGGGCAGGGAAAAGGATAAAGTGGGTAAGGCATATAAAAAAAACGGATTAAAGGACAAATGGCTGATCCCTCAGGATGCCCTTAGGATTCACAACCAGCCCCCAGCAAATACTGGAGTGGACTAGAGGGACTGGAGGATGGCTGGCAGACCTAGAATAGATGTGGGGTAATCATTTCCTTAGTTGCACTCTTTTGCTCACCCAGCATTCCTGACCGAGTACTCTGTAAGGAATTTCTAAAGTTTGTCAATTTATTACACTTTGAGAACAAATGCTCCTAGGTACCTCTTTCTTACCCATTACACCACCGACATTTGCCATCTATCTAAGGAAAAACATTTTTGGAGTCTGCTTGGGGTACAAAAGTATCTATGCAAACACGTCAAGGCAAAAATCCTAAATCTTCTAGATTTTGTTGCATATTGGGAACCATACTTATGTTCTCTCATTACTGCATATCTAATCTCGCTTCCCTATCTTTTCTGATCTCTTCTGACTTATTCCTATAGTTACATCCAGTATTCAATATGCCATACTAATTATCCCCTTTTAAACAGCATCTTCTATTCTAGATTAAATTAAAAACTCAACCAGTGTAGGTCTTTCTCTTTGTTTATACTCTGTCAGTCCCTGATAGGGATAGCAGTCACTAGTCTGCAATCTAAATATCTTCTTGGCCTCTTCCAATTCTATTACCTTTCCCTCTCTAATTATTTGTTCACACTACTTTGGTTTCTTTGGTAGCTTCCTCCAATAAATTCTTGCTATTTTCTGCACCCATAATTGCAGGCATCCTTATCAGAAGAATCTCCTTTCTCCATTCTGGTGGAGGCTTAGTTCTTAGTATACATTCTGCTACTTTATAGATATAATATTCTGTATGGCTGTTGTTATTCTCCTTAAGGATCAGCATCCAAAATCCCATTCTTTTCTTATTTCTTGAATTACCCCTGCTTCATAATCACCTCTTTATGCTTTGAGCTGTAGCTTTTTGCTTGTATTATGCACAAGTGCCTTAACTGTGTAGTTCTAAAATATCCCATCAAATCAGGTAATCCTAAACCTCCTTGTTCTGTTCGGAGGATCAACTTATCTCACTTGACTCTTGGCCTTTTCCACCCAAATAAAATCCTTCAGCTGTTTAACAATTACTATCCACGACTTCTCCTTTGGTGCATAAAAATATGCTTGACCTGTATATAAAATTAAAGGGACTAAGGACATTGTGCTTGTATCTTGTTATCCATATCCATAGGCAAGAGCTTCCAGTTTCTCAGTTTTTGTTTTATCTTTTGTTTAATCTCTTCCCACATATCCTTAACTGACGTAACAGGATCTTTTTTAAGCTATACTCCTTAATACTTCATTTTATAATGTCCCCATAGATATGGGTATTGCTGAACCAATTCATGTGTGGGCACATAGTTTATAGCTATAGCCTTTGTTTTATTTTCATTCATTTTATATCCCGAAAAAAATGGAACTGTCTCAGAATGTTCCACAACACTGAGAGGTCCTTTTCTGGCACAATCAGGTACAAAATAATATCATCTGCAAATAAAGCCAACTTTTCTTGAACACCATAACAATCGTATCCTTGAATTTCTCAACCCCTTATTTTCTTTGCCAATGGTTCTAAAGATAATGCGAATAACAGAGAGGAAAGAGGACACCCCTTTTGAGTTCCTCTGTTCAGACACAGCTTATCAGAGAGGAACCCCTTCAACTTTGATTATTGCCTCTGATCTATTATATAACCATCTAGTCAACCATATTATTGTATCAAGAAATGCAAATGCTTCCATTGTCCTACTCATAAAATCCCAACTTACTCTGTCGAATGCTTTCTCTGCATCAAGACCCACAAAAACAGAGGTATTTTCTTAACATTCTGCTTATCCCTGGATCATTTTTATTAAATGCTTGCCTACCCTCACTATCAATTCTGGCATCACTTTTGCCATTCTTTTAGCCACTCTAGACATTTTTTCCAATATTATTGAGAATGGTATAGGATGGCAATGAATTTAAGGCTGGATATTTCTGTTGAGGTCCCCCTTATATGTAGTATGGTTATATGTGACTTTTTTCTGAGGAAGGGAGGATAAGATTCTGGTATTGACCTATTTGCAAGGACTAATACTGGCTATGTTATAGCACTGGCAGCTATCTTGAGAAATTTAGGTGGGAGGTTATCTGTGGATGGTGAGCATGGTTTAAGATTGTGGAGTAATACTTATATGTACAATATATATGAAGTAGGGACAGTTTTTAACGTAAAGGGTAGTGTAGAGTGGGAGGCGTTTGAAGTGGGATCGGGGTATCATGGATGTTAGGGTTTTTTTCTGGTAAGGACGGTTATGCTGTTTGTGTAATAGGTATTAAACTGGCTAGCAGTTTCAAGTGGGGAGAGGTTAATTGAAGGATTTTTGATTGCTTTTTTTTCCATGGATGGATTAATCTTTTTACAGAGGACCAGATGTTTTTGGGTTTATGTCTGTGGCAGTTCTGCATATTATTGGAATGTTGTCTTCTTTGTTACTAATTACCTGTTTTTCTAAGGTTTTGAAGCTTTCTAAACTCCTGTAGAAAGTTTGGTGTTTCGATGATTCACCATTTTTTCAGGCTTTATGCCTGCTTTGCATAAGATTTATAATATTTTTAGATAGTCATGGGAATGGTTGGTTTTAACTCTCTTTCTTCTAAGGGGAGACAAATTATTTAGAATACTTAAGAATATTGTATTGAAGGTGGGGACTGCTTCATCCGGGGGCATACATTTCAACTGTCACAGAATGTCTAAAATTTCTGCCTCATATCTTTTGTGAATTCCTCACAAAATTCCTGGTTTTCTGACAATCACTAAGAATTGAGGTAATTAAATAATGACATACATTTGAGTTTCAGACCATATCCTTCAGAAAATGCATACTAGCACAAATCTTGTTTTTTGAGCAACTTTCTAAGTTTATAAGAATAAAATTTATTAATCTGTCCCTATTTTTGGCCCTTTGTCCCTGTATTATTTTACACTGTTCGTAGATTTCTTGTGCTAAGAGGTTGAGAGGTATGACCAATGGATAGATTTTTAGATGAGAGCAGATGATGAATTCTAGCACTGATGTGGATATATATATATGAGCTGAAGTTTGTGAGATTATGAGTTCATTGGCAGTTGTGCTGTTTAACATGATGGGTGAGTAATCTATGAATGTAGGTGAGAAGATGGTAACTAAGGGAGTCTGCAAAGGTTGCTGGGGTGGTGTATTTATGAGGGTCAGAGATCATTTTACAGTCTAAGGTGGAATTCTTGTCATAAGCTACATTATATCTAGTGGATGAGGTGATCAGATGTTTAAGGTCATATAGGTTAATACTGGAACTGGGAAAGTTGGAGGTAATGCTTTGCCAGTCAATATTTACATCCCTCAGTATATATTTTAATTAGGAATTGTATTAGACATCCAGTGTATGATATCTTCCGAGTGTTTGTATTGTTTCCAGGGGTGAAATACAGAGAAATGAGACAAAACTGTTTTTTTACTATTTAATATGAGGTATGAGATGAGTATTTCACCATAGTGGAATATGGGGACACTATTTCTGAATAGACGGATGAGGTGTAGTGTTCTTATAGTATACTGCTAATTGTTTACAAGACCCATCCTACAGCTCTGGGGTTTAAAAGTACAGCACTTGATCCCACATGACACACACACACACACACACACACACACACACACACACACACACACACACACACACACACACACACACTGCAGCATACATTGGAGTACTGATGAAGACCTCAGATTGTAAGCATGGCATTGAGTATTTTTACACTGTTCAGGAAAATGTGCTGTGTATGATCCACTGAATAATACTTTAAGAAGTCACTTAATATGCATAAGGAGATAGAAGGTTGAAGCAGGTAAATGAACAAAATGGCAGTCTTTGCATTTTCCAAGATTATAAAGGGGTGATAGAGCAGGCCCAGAGGGCAAATTGTGGCCTTAGGTGCATGTTGGACAGGTTTGCTCTAAATTACGTTCCAGCACACAGCACTTATGCATTGCTGCCTGGGCAACATTAGTGATTTTTATTCATATTACCAAATACTGTACACTTCCTGTTTGACCAAGAGCTGTAGATAAGTCTGACATCTTGACAAAGCAAAAGCTAGGTTATCTTTTTTTAGCTGTTGGTGGGAGCTCACTTGGAAATGTCTATCTGGCAGTCAAAGGTCAGAGGCTGCACTGGGCAGATTATATCAGTTTTCACAGTGGTATATTTCTAATATTTGTTCATCTGGGTTTATTATATATTGTTAGTGGCTATATGTACCTTTTCATAGATAAGAAATGATCTGAAGATTCATAGAGCAGGTGGAAAAAAATATTGTTTTAAGTGCTTATTTATCTTTTGGATATAGTCATAGTTTCTCAGCATTTGGCCATTCACAGCTAATGCACCCATTTTGTTGCTGCAATGGCTGACATGAGCACCCATTTCTCTACCGGGACCTCCAATGCCCTTCTAGGATCCCTACACATCCTGCACATCAGCCATGTCTTCTTATAAGACTCCGGACTTCTGCAACACATGTACTCAGTGTTTGACTAACTGCTTGATTCTTAAAATCAGAGAACAAGCTAGGAAAGTAATTTATTTTATAACTGATATAACCATGTAGAGCTACCTTATGCATTGCCTTTTAATTTTTCTGTATCTTATTTTCTTATTTGAATAAATCTGCATTTTATATTGTTTTGGGTAAGCTGTTTGGCCCAGTATATTGGCCATCTTGGATTTAACTAGTGACTTTATCTAAATGATAGATAGATAAACTACTGCAGGTCTTGTGTAGTTTAGAACAGCTGGGCTTCAGATTTCACTTATTTTTCATTGGTTATTTTGATATCTTGATTGATATTTACTTGCATAGAGTTGCGCTGAGCACAGTGCAACAGTAGTTTTATTTACATGGTGGGTAGTGCATGCAAGTAAATTGTCTTTTCTTCTACTACTGAAAGGGTACTTTCTTTTAACTCCTGTAAGTGAGTTTTCCACATCTGCTCTATCAAAACACCTTTTACTGGGCTGTTCTAAACTGCATGGTGCTGAGCAATAGTGAGCTGATTTGAACAGATTTCTGCAATACTCCTCGTAGCTGCATGGTCCTGCATTTTTCCAGTCCCAACAATTCCCACCACCCTGTATTATTTCCCCTACCCCTCTGTGGTCCTCTCTACCCTTCATTCCATGTCAGCACTGGTCATAATGGGGATACAGTGGACTGGACCTCTTTTTATTAGCAGTCTTATAGCAAACAGTATCCTAAGTCAGTGCAGGAACTGCCTCATGCTCACTGAAAACAAACTTCTACGTAACCCAAAGGATTCTATCTGTGAGAGGTGTAAATACTTAAATAATCTAGGAGTAAAGTAGCATGCATTGGATTTAATATTATCTAACCTCACCCACACCTATGAAGCATCCACATATTGTAAACACAAACTGTCTCATGCAGATTCATAGGCTCATAGGTATATACTAGGCTAGCAACCTTTAGGGCCCCTACAAGCCTAAATGTGCAATCCAAATGTGGCCCACAAGTCTGATTTATATAGGGGTGATTTACTGACTGCCTCTGTCCATCTGAGATATTGGCACCAGATTAGGGGTGAATTTCTGATTATCCATTCATTGGTCCAATTTGCAATTAATTAGGGTTAAGGAGGAACTCTACTTCACATGGATGAGGAGCGTACCTCTCAACTTCGTAGAGCAAGAAATCTGGACAAAGCCATAAATAATGGGGGGACAAAGGCTCAGAAATAGGGACAATTTTTAAATATTGCTTTTACAAACTTAGCAAGTTGACAGAATAACAGGTTTTGCATTAACATGAATTTTCTGAACGGTAGAAAGTCTGTATCTCAAATATCTGTCATTACTTCCTGACTTCACTCCTCAAAACTTTTCCAGTGATTAGCCAGAAAACCACAATTTTATGATGAATGGACCAAAAATAAGAGGCATAAACCTGTACAGTTGAGAGGTATGATGGGGAGCCTGTTACAGCGAATGAGAATTCTCTGAGAAAAATATTTGTTTCTCCATCAAGTTCTATTTATATTGTAAGCAAAATTTAAGTATTTGATCTAGCAGTTCTGATGCTGTTTCTTTTTTGGATGTGAAAAAAGGTTCATCAAAACAGGGTCCAGGTATGCCTTGTATGCCAGGCAAAGATCACCTCTCAGACGTCTTTATGATACCAATAAAGAACCAAGACTTTGAAGCAATAAGCTTAGGACATGTGCTTACTCCCTGTATTCTTTTTGTAAGGAACCTTTGTGGATGTTCCGGTTGTTGCATGATGGGTCTGATGAAGGCCAAGTAAAGTGGAACGATGAACTTTCTGGGCCTAGAAAGTTTGAGTAACATAGAGGGATTTTCGGTTTACCTTTGAATGTCTGAAAGCACATTAATCGAACATGCACTTCCGCAAACTGTTTATGCGAAAAACCGAAGTGCCAACTTCCTGAAATGTTGAATAAATATCGAATTTTGACATTTCTTATCGCTCCACCACTGAAACAAGCCCCATGGGTCAAAAAGGGGAAGAGATTTTGGAATTTGGCACTTCAGTTTTTGTGGTTTTAGAATTTCGCGGTTTGCAATTCGTGGCAACAGTTTCTAAGATATTGCCATCAAACATTCAAAGGTAAACCGGATTTTCTTAGTACCTTGGATGACTCATGATGGTCAAAGTCTAGGTTACTATCTATGTGAGTGCCCAAATCCTTGATTAGTGAATCAACATTTGTGGGTGTTTTATTGAGGACATAGTGACCCGGGGTGGTCGACTTCCCAACAGATATTATAATGCATTTCTTGGTACTAAGTTTTAAGCCATAACTTTGACACTGAGTGTTTGTCTGTGTTAGACCTTCTTGAATGGTGCTGTTGTCTTGGGAAGATTCAATGACTGCTCCCAGTTTGCAATTATCTGTGAAATTGGTCACTAGATGCCTTTGACAGTGAATTTGACCTCTGAGAAGTAGATGCCAAAGAGGAGCAGTCCCAGCACAGAGCCCTGAAGAATTTCATTGCTGACCAGTCTCTTCTTGGAAGTGGCCTCACTTATCCTAGCTTCTTGGGTTCTATCTGTGAGCCAGCTAGCTATCTAGCATGCTATAAAGGGGTTTATACCTAGTTCCATAAGTTTGTTGACAATGCCCAAGTGGGGTATTGTATCAAATGTTTTGGCTAGATCTAAGCAGGCAGTGTGCGCCTCTTTCCTCTCATTTATTGCCTTAGCAACCTTTTCAAAGAAGTCCACTAGGTTCAGTAAGCATGACCTTCCTTTGACAAAGCCAAACTGGTATGAATCCAGTGTCTTGTGGTTTCAGATATCATTGCTGATAATTTCCATGATAATTCTTTCCATGGCTTTGCTAATAAAACTAGTCAGACTAATGGGTCTGTATTTTTTGGATCAGTTGAAGGTCCACCCTTATGAAGGGGGATGACTGTAACAGTCTTCCATTTTCTTGGATAAAGACTATTTCGACCAGGATCCTGATAAGCCATATTTTAGACTCACCAGTCTGAGCAAGGACAGAATGTCAATTAGCTGTCTCTTAGAAGCCAGGATCCACATTGCCACTAGGGCCCTCAAGTCCTTTCACCCCAGGTACATATATGACCTGATCATTGGCCACATGGAAGTGAATGACTTGGATCATATGAAGAAGAATATAATGGATCTCTTGGTGTGTGTCTGAACTGGGTGTGAAACTAGAAATGAGCAGTATCCTACAATTGCAAACAATGATGCCTTAGTAAAAACAAAAGGTAATAACTTTAATTATTGGCCCAGCTACTGGTGTCATTCTAAAGGGATCCAACATTATATATATATACATATATATATATATATATATATATATATATATATATATATATATATATATATATATATATATATATCAGCCTAAGAGAAAATGGTTGACAACTCCAGCTGTCTTACTAGGGATGGCCTGCTTCTATCGCCTCATGGTTTCCATATATAGGGAAGGATTTTTTCTCACTCATAGTGCCTTTTTTAAGGCATGGTCACTTTCTTCAAATTATCTACATAGGCAATCAGAATCAAAGCAATATTAAGGCAGCAATGCTGTATGCAAGATGACTTAATAAAAAGTTGCATTCCTTACAGGCATTACTAAGGCTAGAAAAAAATAGATGTAAGCACAGTTACTGAAGCAAAGCTTCAGAACAGCAAAAACATCCCAGTAATGCAGAGATTTCATACATACCACTCCTTTAGACCCAGTGCTAAATTGGAAGGTTTAGATGGAGAGGGCTGTATCTGTGTTCTTAAGAAACCATTTAACCTCTAGACTTATGCAGGTCAATGACCTTTAACCACTGTACTACATTATTGTCAACTACTGCACCCCCTCCATGAACCCAGCAAATCATGAGACATATTTAAACAAATTAATTTCCCTCACTATAGAGCCAAACACTATCCCCTTGGGTGACTTCATCTACCCCAAATAAATTGGAGAACCTATACTACCACAAATAAGCAGAAATATTTCTGGGCTTAATTAAAGTCATCTCCTTAAAACTACTAATCCAAACCCATATGAAGGGCTCAAAAATGTTGGAAATGACTCTCACCAACCTCTTCTCCCTTTGTTCAGCACCTATAGTTATCAAATCACTAGTCGAATATGACCATTGTGCAGTAACACTCACCTTCAGAGAGTGCTTCAAGGCAAATATAATCCAACTGACTGATGGCCTGGCAAAATGTTTATACCCGCCTCACCCTAATGATAAGTGTACTCCAGAGATGTGCACTGGGACCACTCCTCTTTGATATCGACTTCTCTGACATTAAAGCCAACACCAAGGACTTGTGGCCGATGAAATTTGCTCACAACTGCTAACTGGGAGATGTCATAATCACCCCAACTGATTACTGGATTCTCCAGGAGGGTCTAACACACATTGTCAAGACCATGAACTCAAACTTAATGCCAAGAAATGCAGCTGTGTGTCTTTTGGCAAACCTAAGCACCGTTATTCCCATCACATAGATAAGCCCCCTAAATACTGACAGTCATTAGTGACCACGGACCATCCTTTGACCATTATATTACCACTGTTGTTAGGAAGTCCTTTTATATAGCCAGACTGATCACCAGGGGTATGTCTTTCTGATCCAAGGAAGCTATTATTTCCCTCTACTCCTCCCTCCTCATCAGGCCAGTTATGTAGTATAATGCCTCTTTTGGTATGTACTTATGTAAACACATGAAGTGGTCCGAGAGACTACAATGTTTCCTTTCTAAGATACTTAGGGGCATGTCCACTTTGAGCTATCCTAAATGCCGTCTCTCTCTCTCTCGCTCTCTCTCTCTCTCTCTCTATATATATATATATATATATATATATATGCATACATTTATATATATATATATATATATATATATATAAAATGCATACACTCTTTTCTGTTTCCTACTGACTTCTAAGAGGAGACCTCTGGCTAGCCTACAGATCTGATAAGGATCCAACCCTGTGCAACCTCCTTCACATCTAACTAGTCAGTGTTCTTGTACGTGAGTCTGTCCATGTGCACTTGTGCATGTCCTGCCTCTACTATGCAGAGACAGCTGAGACATTATTGTAAATGCAGTTGTGCTATGCTGAGCTGATATCCTGATGAGGTAACTTCAGAGGATAGAAAAAACTTATAGGATTACAGTACATATGATAACTTTCTAGACTATAGTATATATATATATCGAGAGAGAGAGAGAGAGCACTTATATTAATTTCTTATACTGAAGTACATGTACTAGCATTAAGTTTTCATAGGTTTATAGGTGTGTACTAGGCTAATGGCCCTGGGGCCTTTACAAGCCTAGCCCATAGGATTACCCTGGCATTGTGCCACCGGACCTTAGTTCCCAGTGCCTCTGTCGAGTAGAGCCACTGGAATGATCCTCAGGGTAAATTTTCTATTTCCCATCCACTCATCAAGATTTCTCTTGAAGAAGGCCAGTGAGGTGCTCTGCTTGACATGTATGGGAAGTCTATTCCATAACATGGGCAGTCTCTGGGTTATGAACCTGTCCCTCCAGCATGTTCTTTTGATTGTGGTAATGAGGTAGAGGTTTCTGGAGTGTGTGATGCGCAGGGATTGGGATTTCTTTACATGTAGCATTTCTAACAGAGCTATGTCAGACATGGCTTTTTAAGTCAAGCAGAGATCGCCTCTAAGTCGGCAAAATTCTCTTCCTTTTCATTATATGCATCCTGCATCATTTGCGTCACTTTTATCTGGTGGCACAAGTAATGATCAAAAGCCTTACAAGTCATTAACTGTAAATATCTCTTCCAGAGCATTTGGGACATAAAATTTTATCTGACCACTTTAAAATGATATCTCTCACGGGGTCATATGAAATTATACCCTACTTAAATAACTTAATGTGTGTGTGTGTGTGTGTGTGTGTGTGTGTGTGTGTGTGTGTGTGTGTGTGTGTGTGTGTGTGTGTCTGTGTCTGTGTGTGTCTGTGTGTGTATGTGTACTGCTCAACTTCCTAGAGTAAGAAATCTTGACAAATCCATGCATAAAAGTGGGACAAAAGACCAAAAATAGGGCCAATTTTTAAATATTGCTCTTAAAAAATTAGAAAGTCGATAGAATAACAGGTATTGCATTAGCATGAATTTTCTGAAGGGCCTGAAACTGAAATGCCTGTCCTTATTTTCTGACTTCAGTCTTTAATGATTTGCCACTAATTTGCCAGAAAACCCCAATTTTATGAAAAACGGACCAAAATATGTGGCAAAAATCTAGGCATTCTGCAAAAATCTGTACAGTTGAGAGGTACTGTATATATATATTATATATTTATTTTTCTGTAAGGCTCATGCAGCATAGTGTTGGATTGTATCTTTAAGGAAACTAGTGATGAAATAATAAGGAGGTTAAAGTTAATGAGGGACAGCTGCAAACAGGAATATTTAAAGTCCAGTGCCCTAAAGTTGAGCAAATTCATGACCTCTGTGTCTGAAGGGGTATTGGGGGGACTCCAGAATGAGTTACATATACCAGATAGAAAAAGAAAAACAATCTGGAGGGTATCCCTGTTTGGCTGGATTTATTCCTGTCTGAGATGAAGGAGAAGATGTTCTGGTTTATTAGTTTTTACCACTAATATCTGCCTATCGATCTGTCTGTATATCTGTGTGTGTGTGTATATATCATTCATATATATATATATATATATATATATATATATATATATATATATATATATAAAATGCATACATACACACACACACACACACACACACACACACACACACACACACACACACACACACACACACACACACACACACACACACACACACACACACACACACACACACACACACACACACACACACACACACACCAATGGCAACTGAATTCACCTAAGTCTAAGTTTGGGCAGTATATTATATATATATATATACACACACACACACACACACACACACACACACACACACACACACACACACACATATATAAATATATATATATATACTAAATACTATTTATTATCTCTCTCTCTCTCTCTATATATATATATATATATATATATATATATATATATATGTATATATATATGCACTGTATACACACACACACACACACACACACACACACACACACACACACACCAGTGGCAAATGAAATAAGATAAGTCTATGGCTTTGGCAGTATGAGACACACACACACACACACACACACACACACACACACACACACACACTGCTGGCAACTAAATTAAGCATAATGCCACTAGAACTCTAATTTTTTAGAGACAGAAATAAATAAATAAATAAATCACATGACTAACAATAAAAATAGACAAATCAGTCAATTAAAAAAGACATACAACCACTTTCTTTTATTATTCATTCCCAATGGCCTCATTATTTTAAACTTTAAAATTCTATTCCACATCTTTCTTAAATAAAACATTCTCTGTATTTCCCGTACATCACTAACACATCTTTCTCTCTCGTAATTTTTCATGGTTTTACCATATTTATATTGCCATGATGTAAAATAAATATGGCAAACTATGTATAAATATGATTACTATGGGCTGAATTGGAAACAGGAAACCAAAACAGTTGTACCATATACATTTTCTGAAAACATGGAGAGAAACTTCTAGTGAAGTTTCTGTAGTAAGTATGCTTGCAGGGCAAGTTAAGATTTTTGTAGCATTTCATTCAGTCAAACATGGGAAATACTATCAATGTCTCAGAAACAGGGAATGAAAAAGTTTGGACTCAGAAATGATATTTTTCTGTTGCCGTTTGGTATTATGGTTTATGAGGCTAGTTAATTAGTGGCAGACTATTACAAGGTCACTTTGTGGCCCTGAGTATAAGTTATCTTAAAAAATGAATATCCATGAACATTGAAAAACATGAAAATTGTGCAGAAGCGAAAGTAAACTTAAAACGATATCAGAGTACCAATGCCAAGCATTAGGGACAAAGTACAAAAACATTTCATCTTGGAGTTATAAAAGGATGTCAGAGTGAGTGGAATAGTTCTAACATACTGGTCCCTAAGACTGATATATGTATAAGGTTTTGCAATGTGTTCAGGAAGCTGGACAGCATATATAAATTTGATTCATAGCCCATGCTTCGAGTAGATGAATTGAGTGAGAAACTGAGACAGGCTAGGTCCCAAAACCTAATGGATCTATATGGTATTAAGGTGACTTCAGGAAGCTAGACTAACAGTATATAGAAATTTGATTCATATCTCATACCGCAAGTGGGCAAATGATTGATAAACTGGACAAAGGTAGGTTTCTACCCTCTTTAGACCTAATCAAAGTCTATTGGCAAATTCCTCTAGCCCCAGATGCTAAGGGAAAAAGTAAAGTTTCAAACACTTGATGATCTGTTCCCCTATAGACCATTTCCTTTTGTGCTGCAGAGAGCACCTGCAACATGACAGAGACTGCTGAATAAATCTTTGACCGCACAGCAGCCATGCAGCAGCCTACCTGCATGTCATTGTAATATTCTTTCAAGACTGGGAGAACCATCTGCTTAAAGTTCAAGTTGTTTTAAACTCTAGGTTGGATTGATGGGTAACTTCAAGTGATGTACTGCAGAAATCCATCACATGGACTGTGCAATAGGTCAAGGACTTGTGAAACCCTAAGCTGAAAAAAATGGAGGCAGTGCAAAACTTGTCCAGACTAACCAATAAAAAAGCAAATGAAGGCTTTTCTGGGCCTGGCTAGCTAGTATTGGAAGTGTGTTCATGATTTTGCCATTGTTGCTTGGCTCATAAGCTGTCCTGAATAAAGGTAATGGACCTGGATAAAGGTAAAGGTGAATATGGCTTTAGGCACTAAACAATATGCTATATTCAGTGGTGGTGCTGCAGTAGCATTGTCTCCTCACAGTAAGACGTTGTCTGGTTCAATTCTCAGCTAAGAGTGTCTTCTGTGTGGAGACATGCGTGAATGGCCGTACCTTCGTTGAAGGTTGTGCGTCAGAGCTGGCAACTCGGCACATAAAAATCTACTGCCAATCATTAGCAGACCAGAGTTCCACTGTGGTGACCCCTAACAGGGAAAAGCTGAAAGACACAACATATTCATAGCTCATGACTTTTCTGAACAATTCCAAATAAACATGGATGTCTCAGAGGTTGGCATAGGTGCTGTCTTGTATGAAGTTGTAGAAGGGGAGGAACACCCCATCTTCTGTGTAATTAGGAAGCTTAGTATTCCTGAGAAATCCTGCTCAGTTGTAGAAGAAGAGAGTTTACCCTATGATGTGGGCTCTCTCCATCCTGAAATGTTATCGTAGGTTCATAGGAGGTTACTAGGCTAACGGCCTTAGAGCCCTTACAAGCCTAGCCATATTTATTCCAAGTTGCCCCAGTTGTTGGTGGTTAGGTGAGTGAAGTTCACAGAGGTAAGGGTCTATGGTAGTTAATACCGACTCCCTCTGTCTAGGAGAGGCATGTGCTCCATCCCAGGAGTGAATTTGTGGTCACCCATCCATTGATCTAGGTTGCATTTGAAAAGGGCCAGGGAGGATCTCTGTTTCATGTGGACTGGATGCTTGTTCCAGGGAAGTGGCAGTCTCTGGGAGAGGTATCTATCTCTCCAGCATGTTCTGTTCATGTCAGAGACTATGTTAAGATCCCTGGAGTGAGTGACCCTCCTGCAGTTTGATTTACGAATGTGTTGCATTTCCACCAGGGCTGGGTCAGAGACTGCCCTGTAAGTCAGGTACAGGTTACCCCTTAGCAACCTATTGGAGGCAGAATACATTGACAGGGCTTTCAGTCTTTCTCTGTAAGGCTTGTTTTGTGTACCCTGGTGAGAAACCTCTGCAGTATCTCCAAATGTTGCAGGTGTCTGGTGAGGTACATGTGAAAGGATGCATTGTACTCAGTTATTGGTTTGATGAGGGCTGAGTATAATGGAATTATAACATCCTTAGATCTAGATGTGAAGCCTTTACTTTTAAGATGTGCCACATAGAAGA